>NC_057794.1:423616721-423635113 GCF_018294505.1 Triticum aestivum | reverse complement strand
GGCCGGTGCGGCGGGGACCGGTCGTGGGGAGTGGTTTTGGGGAGGGCGGGACGGCCGCGGGCGGCGGGGGCTAGCGGTTCGGCCAGTGGTGGCTGGCGGCTCAGGGGGGTGGAGTTTGATGATAAACTGGAGGCCCTTGATTTTGTATCCAACGGCTAGAAAAACTAATGACCAGAGATGAAAAAGTCAGTCGACTGACGTGTAGCCTCACCCCGCACGTACACATGCACACACGCAAGACACGCACGCATGTAGACGTGCAACACTGACACGTACACACGCACGCATGCTGGAGTGCAACACTGGCACGTACACATGCACTCACGAACACACACGCGTACACACCCATGCATGCAACACTGAAACGTACCCTTGCACGCACGCAACACTCGCACGCCTGCATGCACACAACACAGGATGGAAGACACACGCTCAACCTATACGTGCATGCACCCTTTGTTAAGGACATGGATTGTTACAGGTATTAATCAATCTTATCTATGATAAGCAGAACATTGATGTTTACAGTGGTCTTTATGAATCACAACGTATTGAACGG
This sequence comes from Triticum aestivum, assembly GCF_018294505.1. NCBI lineage: Eukaryota > Viridiplantae > Streptophyta > Magnoliopsida > Poales > Poaceae > Triticum > Triticum aestivum. Next base: position 423,634,554 of record NC_057794.1, on the reverse strand, counting down.
GCTATCAACATAGTAGGCTTATCTACATGAAGAAGATGACATCACACTCAATGAACAATCATCTGTTTATGAAATGCCCGCTTCTGACTGCCCTGGACCACCAAAGGTTCCTCTGCTGTGCGCTGCCTGCGTTGGGTCGCTGACATGCAGGCCATGCACCCAAAGAGCCAACACGTCAGTGGAAGAACGGTGCGGTGTCCTAGGTCAGAGTCGAGGGCGCCACTCGCGGCATGCCCGGCTAAACACGCCTTCGTGCCGCATTCAAACGCCTCCATGAAACCCGCCCATGTGGAAGCCGAGAAACCCACTCTGGACACACGTCCGTTCATGACCGGGTCGGCGTTAAACGCAACGCTGGCCGAGCTCCTCCCGTCCGCTGTGTATTTAATCTCCTATTTAAATGAGGCCAAACGCCGGCCAAGAATCGCACACCTCCGCCGCTCCCCTATCTCCTCCACCATTTTGTCCACTCTTACAATGGCTTACGAAGAGTAGTTATTCTACATCCAAGCCGGCTGGGTAGCCCGCTGGATACGAGCTATGCAGCTCGCTAATCCACCTCCCTCCCCTCGCCCGGCGGAGCCAGTTGCCGCCCCAAGCCGGCGCGCGGTTCAGCAACTCGCCACTCTAGGCCAGCTCGACGAGGAGCGGCGCACGAGCGTCGTTGCTGCCGTCCACGCCGCCGCCTCATACCGCGTCTCTCGTTTCTGTGGCCGAGACTCCCATGCCGGCGGCCGCGCCATGCAAGCAGCAACAGAAGCCGGGTGCGCGGAGAGCGATGAGTCAGTGGCCAGCGCCTCCGCGTCCGCTGCCATCATCGAGGAGAAGTAGAACACAGGAGGCCACCGCCGCTTGGGTCCCATGAAGGCCACCACGGAGGCGACGTCGACGTACACATCAGGTGTCTTGCCGGATCCTTTTGTTGCGAGGACCTTCATCGACCCTGGATGGGCTCCATGGAAGAGGGGAATGTTAGGATGAACTCAAGCCGGTGCCAGCCATGGCGAAGTAGTGGTCGATGATGAACTCGAACCGGTGTCGGCCACCATCAACTTCGGCACCAGCCAATGATATTAGTTGGGCAGTGGGGAAGTGAGCCGTCCTTTGCGCTGAAGCATATACCTCCGGGGTTGCCGGCAGTCCGGTGATCATGCTACCGGACATGAGGAACACAAATCGATCGGCGGGCGACCATTTAGGCCAGGTATTATATACATGTGCTGTCCAGAACTAGCACTGCATAGTTCATTTGAATGTAATGAAATCCGTCATGTTTGTATGAAAATCCGGTATTTTATATGATTTCTGTCGTTGTTTATATGAAATATCAGTTTGTCTATGTGTTTGCGTGAATTTCTTCCGGTTGGCTGAGTTGTTGTCATAATGTGTGCGGCTACGGTTGGATGGCGTAATTTGCGGGTTGCCGGTCGGTCTGCGGGCGGCTCGGGCGGCATTATGGGACAAAAAACATAGCTCGTGCGACCTCGTCTCCAACGTGCGTGCTGGAGGATGCATGATAGCATGAGCACCCGAGCATTCCTCGTTCATCGGTGGCAAAGGCACCGGTGGACAAAAGGGTCGCCAATATTTTGGCTACCCCGGGCAAGATCCAAACAACCCCTCCCAGCAGATTCAAATCCCTCGTTCGCCGTGGAATTTTTCCATTTGTTGTTTTCATGGACTAGCAAATGCCCGTGCATTGCACGGAACATCAAGATGCATTTTTTTACAAACTCCCGCATGCATGCAAGGGATAATTAATGTCCTCCTTTGCTAGTACCACGAGGCAAACACCATTAATATTGCATCGATTAGTGTTAGTGGCCTTGTATATCTGCAAATTGTAATTTTGATAGTGGCCCTTGTATATAAAAATGGAGGGAGAAAGATGAGAGATAAGTGAGGAGGAGTGGGGCGTGGTGGTGACTGGTAGTCGGACTGGACGGAGGCATGGGGATGGACGGCGCATTATGTCTAGGTTTGTATCTCTCTCTCACACACCCACGTAGGTGGGGGACGTGCACGAAGAGAAGAGGTGCACGCACGGCGCACGTACTCCCGTCTCTTTCCCAACCACACCCGCGCGGGTACACGGTGGAGCTCATTTTTGTACGAAAAAGGCAGCCCACGTGGTAATTTGGCACGTGCACTGGTTGTCCACTTGGTGGAGGGAGGATCGTCTACCACGGGTGAACAAACAAATTGTGACTGGACGCGTTATGTTAAATTAAAAAAAAGAGGCAAACCATGTGGGGCCTACCTTAGAGGCAAGGCTCTATACACTGGAGTATTTTTGATGTGTCCCCTCAACTCGCAGAACGAGGAGAAGCTTGCTTAGTACACCGTCTCCCCCGCCCATGGGCGCGCTGTCTCATAGGATGAGGTGAAGCTTGCTTAGCAGTACTACTACTACTACTACTACTACTACTACTACTACTACTACTACTACTACTACTACTACTACTACTACTACTACTACTACTACTATACGCCTTTACGCCTGCTCCCTCGCTAACGCGCGCGGTGGCTCGCGGCACGAGGAGAAAATTTTACTACTCCCTCCGTTTACTCCTCGTCCCTACTACATACTTTGGTTAGTACTCCCTCCATTTACTTATACAAGACCACTATAAAAAAATACATTTTGCATCTATACAAGGACACAAATAGTAATCGAGACAAAAGTTACTACTCCCTCCTTTCCAGTTTATGGCTCAATTTTAAAATCTCCCAACCAAGGTAGACGGTGAGTGGTCGAATTAATTTCGTAGTTTGCACAAGTAATTAGTGCGCTTGTTTTTCTCAGGAAGTTATGTTTACCGATGCATTAATTAGAACGAATGCATGAATGGCCACTAACTTTCCATGAACTTGTACATGCATTGGTTAGTTTCCTCTTGACACTGCTTGCGTGGGTGATCTAACGCACCTCGAAATCCAACATGTAATGGTACTACTACTAGTATAGTAGAATTGAGACTTATCAAACGGAAAAACGAATGTTTTTTAGATGAGCCCTATAAACCCTAGTGGGTACGTACTCCGTAAAAACAAATTTTTCCAAAACTAAGTCACTCCCTTTCATGAATTCTGTAGTATACTCCTCCATCGACGCTCCCTATCATGAATTCTGTACTTCCTATCGCCGACATGTGGGACATATAGCAACCGGGTCGACGTGTCAAGCACCAAATAACAGTGCAGAATAGCAGGGGGACACACCCCACTCATATCGGCCTAGTAGTAGTAATGAGCAATGAGACGTCAAATCACAATGTCGCACCTTCCCAGACGGACGAAGCAACCATTATTTGACACTTCGGTTCACCATCATCTCAAACCACGTAGTATTGCTTCTGCCTCAAGAGGGACACGCGCATCGCCTTGGTACATCATGACACGTGGGACCGCATGACAGGCCATGCTCCCCCGCCGATCGCTCAGTAAAATCACCTCATTTTTACTATATGTCTTCCGTATCGGTTTACTACATGGCATGCACGTCGTTCTAGGTTGAGAATTTAACTGGCTATATATGTGATGAACAGTACTCTGGCCTTTAAAAAAATGTATACTTTTGTACAGTAGTACTATCGATGGATTGCGCCATGGAGCAAAAATTGAAATTAAAAACAAGGTTGTACATATAGAGAGCGCTCGTCGCCAAATTATGCATATATTACTATTAAAAAAGCTAGTACGTGCTTAATTGGGGTGCTAAATTCTATTAAAGAAATACTAGTAGTATGTACATACTGAAGAGTTAAAGTAACAAGAAGAAACATAACATAGTTCTGCTGGGGTCAGCACAACATACCCCTCAAATTAAACTAAGCACACCTGAAATTAAACTATGCAACTAATCTGGTAGACACTGCATTAGAAGTTTAGAACCACCATGAGCAACGACACTGCCACCTTACTCGGAGTCCTCATCCACGTCCTCGACTTCGTCCTTGTCCCTCTTCCTCTTGGTCGATACTTCTTTGCTTGAACTGCACACTTGGTTGTTGCTCTTCATCCAACCCTTGTAGATATTGAAACAAAGGTTGCCATCCATTGCAGCGTAGTGGATGTGGTCTATCTAGTACATTCCGCTGCCATGCATGACGATGAAACGTGTAATGAGGTTTCTCCAGTTTACGGTATGAAGGATGAACCAAGGCTCCTGCCAGGGTCAGCATTGAAGGCTGACGAGAGGGCACCAGCCGATTCTTCAGGAGGTCGAAGGGGTTTCCTACAACGAGGCCTATCCGACCCAGGACTTCTTTGTCGTTCTTAAAGTGTAAATAACGAATTTCATTGTTTTGTCCTTGGGGAAGTTCTTAAAATCCTGGCACTCAACATCGACATGGCATATGTGGTAGACCAAGCAAACATTATGTATGCAATCCTGGATCACGATGAGCTTCTTCCTCTCTTCGTCCTTTAGATCCTTCTCTCGTCCTAGGACTGTGGTGTACTCAACATCTAGCCCAGCGACCTACTCATCATTTGAGTTTTCGAACATGCGGCCGAAGCGAGAAAGGCATCCTTTCACCATCACGGAAGAACGGGTGTAGATGACGTCGAACTGATCACCGGTGATGGTTCTAACCTTGTACTCACCGCCGATCATGGAGATTCGGGATGCCATGGATTTGGGAGGAGGGTTAGGATTAGTGGAACTGCCGTAATGTGAATGGACGGGACGACTAGGAGCGAACCGCCATAGTATTGAATGGCGTGCAGGGATGAGTAGGAGCGAACTGCCAGCGTGCAAACGGCAGGGTAGTGGCTTTCCATTCTCCCATGATACGGGCTTCCGAGAGCCCTTGGATCTGAGATCGAACGGTTGCATGGCGTGATTCTAGACCTATGGGTGAATATCCTATCCTGGAGGGTTATTCTGTAAATTTTTAGCAACTTAGCATGCGACTGTTTGATCTCAGATCCAAGGGCTGCCAGCAGCCTGTGTCATGGTGTCGCGCCTACCACGACCGTCACGTCGCTCGCACGGTCGCGCCCTTGGAGATTTAACACGGTGCGTTAGGCTATCTGATGTTGGCATGTCATACATAGTCATCACTTAGTCACTCATACTACAACAAGGTTCGCTATAAGGTTGGCTATTAGTGTATTTTCTTACTCCTCTCTATCTCTTTCTTCGTACTCCCTCCGTCCCATAATATAAGAACGTTTTTGACACTAGTGTAGTGCCAAAAACGTTCTTTTATTATGGGACATAGGGAGTACTAGTATTTATTGCATTTGCCAAGAATTGACCTCTTCCAATGAAATGGTGTCGCTAAGTTTGCTTCATTTAATTAGCAATAGACTCAAAATTGTCTTTTCACCTAGGTACACGCACTTACCACTGTTTCTTCCTTGGGTCACCAAACTAGTCTGTCTCTTCTTGATTAACTTGCCACATCAGACTTTATGCCTATGTGGCAAGCTTAAGCACCTATAGGAGCAAGTAAAAGTAAGTGCAATAGTGCGCTTTACATGGCCTTTTTGCATATGTGGAGGAAAGAGAGGCAAGGAAAAAGTGGAGAAGTGGGCTCTCATGCAAGAGCCAGCCTCTACTACATGGTGGAGCATTGGGAGAGGCACCTGTATGGAGGTGGTCAGGAATTGGGAGACTCACACCAGTCGTAGCGCCGCAGTTAAAATTATAATGGCAAGTCAAATCACGGGGCCCCACATGTCCAGCAGTAACTCGCTGTGAAATCACACAGCCCTACATTTGCAGCAGCCTACTCCCTCGTCTTCTCGCGTCTCTGTGAACCGAGTAGGTGGAACTGCCCCGCCTACCACGCAGGAAAAGCCCCACCCTCGACTTTTAAATACAACTATATCCGCTAAAGAATCCAATGATATACTTTTTGTGACATAGTAACTCATATTTAGTTAGTCAAATGGATGACCTAGAACTACGTGCAGGCCCTATAAACCGAGATGCCTAAAAAATGAGATGGAGAGGGTAGTTCAGCACGTATCTTTTTAGATCAATATAGTCGGGATTCACCAAGGAGCAAAACCAAGTGGTAGGCTACTCCTGTCATGTTGGCGTAGCAACTCAAGCAGGGTCAGTCCGCACATGAAATGGCGACACACTTAACAGGACCCCTTTGGCCGACATGTGGCTCATCCACTGTCTTGTTCCACGTGTGATGCACCAAATTACAGTTCGGAGCAGCGGTTGGAATTGGAGGCACCCCGGTCGTAGCGCCGCAGTAGTAGAAAATGAGCGATGAGGGGTCAAATCACAAAGCCCCACCTTTCCCACATTAAGCTGGACGGACGAAGCAACCATCATTTCACTCTAGTGCGCAAGAGCATAAAGAAAAGAGAAAACAATGATGCGTGTGACAGCTACCTAGGGCACCCTAGGGTAGGGCTCTCCACTATAGATCCTTTTTTTTAAGTGCCTCCTCTACAAATTGGCTTCTCCCTCGTTCTCTTGAAGAAAACCGATGATGAGTGCGGCGGTAGGGTTTGTAGGAGTACTACGGCATGCGGGGCCACGTCATAGTAAACGGATTCGAGTCGACGCCTTAAATATGTGTGGGCCGCTTGGTTTTACAGGAACAAGGCAGCATTTTGGGTTCAGGGACCAGTGGAGATATAGTACGTACAAACAATTGTGGACGTAGGTTCGACCAAAAGGCAATGATGCATGGGCCCTGCATTTTGATATACCCGGGGCCGTGTGAAATTTGCTACTCTACTCAAAACTAGTAAGGCACACATGTATTGAATGCATAAGATTTCGAAACCAAATTATGAATAAATACACACTACAGCATGTAAAGCTTTGAGTCATATATGCATGATGTAGATGTTCGTTTAGTTCTCATAGTTCATCTCATTCAAAATCAATTAGTTTTATAAAAATGTTAAGATTCATGGGGTTGTGCATTGTAAATCATAAAGTAAAAAACAAATAATGGCAATTCATTTAGAAAGAAATAATCAATTATGATACAGAAGATTCTAGAACAAAGGAGAAGTGCTTGTGTTTTGAGGTTTGTGCATTATGCTTAAGTTCAACCATGGAGTCTCCTAAATTGTACATGTGGCAGATCTGGTGGAATGTTGATGATATCCAATGGCCAATAGTGCTCGGATTTGCCTATCTCTGCACTGTCGTCTTAGCTTCATCCAGCGACCATCTTTCAAAGTTATTGGCACACTATATAGTTCTTGTGCCATAGTTGCATGTTTTGGAAAAAAGCTACTAGTGGGTTGTACTATCTATTTAGGAATAGAGGATGTATACATGGAAGTTGTAGGGAAAGAGATGACATGGAGCATCTCAATTCCTATGAGTAGGGATTGGAAAAGAGATGTCATTTGGTTCACATCATAGGAACTTTTCTATTGAATCTAGAGATGACATGTATCTCAATTCCTATGAGGAGGGATTAGAAAAGAGATGTAATTTGGTTCATATCATAGGAACTTTTCTATTGAATATACGCTAATGTTTATTTTCCTTTGAAATTAAGGGAGTATAGGAATCCATTCATATGAACCAAGTGGCTCTAAAGCTATAGAAATGATATCATGTTTATTTCCTTTGAAATGTGGAGTATATGAATCTATTACTATGAACCAATTGGCTCTAAAGGAAAAAATCCTATAAAAATCATATGATATAGGGTTCCTATGATATTCCTCGACACTAAAGGATGCTTGAAATTGCTGCGGGTGATACGATGGTCTTTCTTTGTAGACTCCTCACCCATCTTTATAGTTACCTCTCGAAGATGAATGAAATGATATATATATATGGTATTCTACATGTGCAATTTGGTACACGAAAACTCGGTAAAAGTTTGCGAGGTTCGAATTTTCAATAAAGCTATATGCACTGCATTTCGGAACAGAGGGAGCATACGGCAGTTGCTAACACTCACGTGGAAGATTTGTGTGTAGGAGGAGTGGCTGTTCTGTTAAATGACATGGCAAAACTGACAATGTCGGATGCCGATCTAACGGTTCTTACGGTGTTCATAAGGAAAAGGCTTGTGGCGAACTTTTGTCGGATAATGATTTACGGACACATGCATTGCATTGATACGTGGCCCCCTCTCTCTCTCACGCACACACACCCTCACGAGTCATGACTCTCCCGAGTCCTCTCGCAGACTCGCACGTCGCACCCACCGTCTATCTGCAGGTAGACGTCACGCACATATGTGTGCTCTTCACACCCTACCCTCAGAACTTCTAAAAAACAAAAGACGGTGCGCACATTTTATTTTAGCTCACACGTCACACACTTATACTATTACTCTTGCGGCAAACATTCTTTGGGCATAGTATATTGTACTCTCACGAAGAGAAGTGGTGCACGCACGCACTAGTTCTCTAACACCCACTCGCGGGTACATGTAGGAGCACATTTTTTTGAAGCTGGTACAACAAAATCACTCCACTATATATAAAAGCAGGAGCCTTAGTGCTTGCTTTACTAGGGTTCCTCTCGTTCACTCTCTCATGCTCTACAGATCTAAGCAACACATAGGTGGCCACACTCTCTCTCAGCTCACGGCCAGTCACAAATCCGGTCGGACAACCTCGACCGCGGGAGGGGTGTAGGTGCATCGTTCACGCTGTCGTCAGCGGCGAGGGAGGAGACCAACGGCTGCCCGCGCGTCCCGATCGGCGGCCATGCCGTTCTCTCCGGGAGAGCGCCGACTCGGGAGGGCCTCCGACCCCTTCTTCCTCCCTGCGGTATTGTGGCCAAGATGCGGCCTTCCGACGCCATCTTTGCCACATGCCGATGACCCTCAGGTATATATTCCTTCGAAACCTGCCTTGCTCTACTGCCCCAGCTCCCTTCATGTGGATCCTTTTCTACTTCCGTCCCCTGTTCCAAAGCCACCTAGAATTCGACTATTATTAGAAGTAAAGCTAGTTCATACAGTCGACTCAAAGCGTTGGTTCAAACAGGGAAGAAAGTGGGAAAGTTGTAGCATGAATCTAGGACTTGGTTCTAAGAGGAAACGGGGGAAAGTAGTAATATCTGTCACTATTTAAATAACCGTATTTCGTATTTGCGCAAACAGGGATGTCTGTCTCCATATCGTTTCGGGATGTCTGTCTCCGTATCATTTCTATCCGTGCAATCAAAAGCACACACCTCAGTTTTAGTACAACTGCGCAAAATGAGATGGCTATCCCTTGTTGCCATCGTCTAACCTCCCATCTTCAAGGTATCCCTACACTGGTAGTAACTAACGTAGAATGACCAACGCAATCTAAAAGAAGCTGATTCGTACGTTTTACTTCCTGATTGCAGTGCAGGGACGAGCGAAAACAACTGCATCCTAGTCCAGAATGCACTTTCTACCAGTTCATCCATGGACCGAGGACTAGCCAGCACGGCTGCACGGCGGTTTTTTGGACAGGTGCACGGACAAGAGGCATTGTGGTCTGCTTATTTCTGCAAATAGCGGTGCTTAAATTTAGTGAAATGCACTAGCATTTCAGCTGGTTAGTACACTGCATGATTCAGTTCGGCATTCCAGCTGAGACCACAATTATAATTGGTTATTCTGGAATAAGAGAACCTAACCCTAGATGGTGGCAACAAGAAAAAACCAGAGTGAACTCCAGGAAATTTAAGCCTGCCGGGAGGCCCTTTGCTCAGAGAAGCCTTGCTTGTTTTTTCCTGATTTGTAAACCTTCTCACAACTTTGTCTTTTGCTGTGAACTAGTATATGTTTGTTATGTTCTATGAATCATTGAGATGTATAAAATTGCTTAACTTATACTTTTCAAGTTTTTTATGAAGACGAGTTTAATGTGAGTGTTCCACATGAGCGCTGGACTAGCGTGTGAACGTTTGGAATTTATTACATTGTGGCCTCAATTAACTGCGTGGACCACTGTAACAAGATATATAGTTGCTTATATGTCAGACAGCAGATTGTTGATTGTTAGCTGGTCGATAGCCTAGTGTTGAAGCGAGCTGAGCCAATGTGTCGTGTTTTGCACAACTGCTTACAAGTGGGATAGCACCAACAGTGTTTACAAGTACTTATGTATACGTCGGCGCACAGTTCTCAAACGAGTGCTCTATTTCATCAAAACACACACTGCTCATATGATAAACCGTGACAACTTATGTCTTACCATGCCATATTCATGAAAAAACTAGTGAGGACGCATCTGTTTTGGCAACAATTACAATGGTTCTCACATGATTCACGGGCACACAAAAGTAGCAGCAGTTCCCATAGACGGGTTCAAACAGAATACTAGCCCTAGAGGGGTCGATAACAGGCAAGGTTCGGATAATTAGACACAATCCAAACTACTATTAAACACTAGATGGGGCAACTATTTCATGCCTCGATCTAATTTGGGCTGGACACAATACGGACCTTGCCATGAACATCATTGAGGACGTCCCGCAGCAGCCCAATCCTGTGAACCTTCATGAAGACAACCTTGTGGCCTTGCCCCTGATATACTTGTTTGTGGAGGCATGGCATGTCATCTTCCTGTGTAAGCTTGACAAGAACAGTATGCCTCACAAATGAAGGAGTAGCTTTGAACTTCTTGTGCTTCAGTACACCCTGGACAACACGCGTGACAACAGTGAGGCTGGAATACAACTCTTCATTGGTATAACTGCAAATGGCTTCCAAGATCCAACAGGCTAAGAACTCTGTTTTCCCAGTGCGTATATTCAGGTCGTCTGCCTCATAGCGAGTGACATGTACAACCACACAATCCTTGTCTGCATCAGGGCTCTAATTGAAACAGAAACAAATTCTAAATTACTTTTTAGTATAAGAAACACAAGTTATTTAAACCACTATGTATAGCATGGCATTGAAGCTAATAAAATTTTGCATTATTAATCACCACATACTTCCTTTTCTAAAAAAATCACCACATACTTAGATGAAAAACCACAATCGAGATCGGCAAAGAAGGAAATCACCTTGGGCAGCTCAGCGGGGGGACACATCATCGAAGGGGGAAAACTGCTCCTGCAGTGCCACGGGGGTTGTAACCTCAACCGGGCCATGAGCGTATCTGGGGTCAGCTCGGTGGTTGCCTCCATCTTCTTGGAGCTCTCTATCTCGTGGGGATCAGCCTCCCGCGTCTGCTCCAATATCGGCAGATCTTTGCCTGGTTCTCCTTGGTCCATCATGAAACTGACGAATACTAGGAGACCACTTAAAGGAAAACAGAATCACAATGACAATGAAACAAAAAAGAGAGTGAGGATCGGTTACTGCTTTGCAAAAGTTCTTTTTTTCTCTGAACGAAAATATACCAACATCATGGATCCGCTTACCTTCCCTTCGTTCGGAGAGAAGAACAGTGGCAGATGCGAGTGTTGCCTTTCTTGAAGACGGTGAGGAAGAATGGGATTTAGCAAAGAGTGAAATGATGGTTGCTTCGTCCGTCAAACTTAGACAGCGAGGAGGTGGGGTTTTGTGAGACGACGGCTCATTATTGCCGCGCTACCACCGGGGTGACTCTCCGCCTGCATACTGCCTTCTAATTTGGTGGATGGCATTTGGGCCCACGCGCTGCATGGCCCGCATGTTGGTGAACAAAAGTATAACGGCATTTAGTAGAGGGAGACGTTTCAATGACCTAGGAGGAGCCAGAAGCGGTAGAGTGTCTCCACTGTACTAGTAGTAATTGTTTTTCTGGGTAGCTGTAGAGTGTCTCCACTGTACTAGTAGTAATTGTTTCTCTGGGCCCAAGACAAAACAGCCCATCCACACTAGTAAATAGTAAAATCAATTCAAAAGCCCATATATTTACTGAATTGACGGATGGGTATGTCGAAGAGCAAAAAAAGGAGTTTCAGGTGGGCAAAAGAGCTTCTGAACGTGCCGGGCTTCTATTTACAACATATTGTGGTCATAATCCAGTAAATTTTACGACCCAGGATGTTCATTCTACGGACCTGACCGATCCATTTGACTGTGCCTGCCGAAAACAGTGCTCGAGTTAGATGTTGTTGCCCTTTTCAATCTGGTTTTTTTTGTAAACCTGATGAACAATTAACCCTCGTGCTTTTGTACAGTTTGTAAGCTGGAGTTAGATGTTTCTGCCCTTTTCAACTCGGTTGTGACTATCATATTTTCTTTGAAACAAGGAAAATGGCTTGCCATTCGTTTAATTTAGAGTGAAATACTGTAACAAATCCCAACCAAGGGAAATAACATCACTCTCGCCGGCTGCTTGAGCTCACTGTGCATTACAGAAGCAAAGTGATTAGCCCCCACCAGCACCCACAAACTTATTTCGTACTAGCACATCAAATGGGCTGTAAATTTTCATAGGAAAGGCTGCATGATCGTGATAGATTTGGATTCTGACATTTGGGACCCGTGAGGAAATAGCCTATCCAAGGTGGTGTCGACTTACTAGCCACTCAACAAACGATTCTGCCTACCAGCCGTTGGATTGACATCCAACATCTATCGTGTATCTTCTATCTCTTGTCTTCTTCCTCCAGCCGCCCAAACCAAACCACCTCGTCGGCTCCGACTGCTCCCGCCTCCCATGGCTGGCTGCGCCTCCGCCGCCCTACCGTATGTACCCTCCAACGTTGGCCAGTCCCTCCTTCTATTCCCCCACACGTCCTGTTATTATCCGGCGACGTCAGCCCCAACACGCACCCGCGCCCGAACCAGTCAACCCTCGTACTCCCCTCCGCCTGCGACTAGACCGACGCATCTTCAACGGCTCATGTTCGTTCCGTCCGAGGCCTCGCCATCGTCCTCCGCCTTGCGGCCTTGGTTCCCTCGTCGTGCGCGGTGCGCCGCCCTCTTGCGCTGTCAAAGTCGTCAACAACCGAGAGGAACAAGGAGATGACTGTATGTGGAGAGGATGATAGTAGGGACCCACCAGCGTCATGGCAGTACGCAAGCAAGTGCCTCTATAGTACAAGTCCAAAAATATGGTTCCTCCTAATGGTTGGACATCGGGGGCTCACGCCATTGTCAACATAGTCAATAAACGAGAGAATTACACTACGAGCGGCTGACACCAGGGACCCAGCAAGGCGCGCAGTTCTTTTTGAGGAACAAGTAGTTGTTATTTATACTAGTTTTAGCGACGCATCAGGGTAACAACGGGGCTGTGCGGGGGCTATGGCCCGTCTAGCCAGGGTTTTATTTATGTTTACCACATCATGGGCCCAGTTGTGTTTTTTTCTTGCTGAAAATGGCTAGCCCAGTTCTATTTTTTTTAAAGAAATACCCAAACAAGGCCTACTTGCTTTATCGGCCCTGCTGGGCTGCAAATCTTTCAAGACAAGGAGAGTTTCATTCGGTTTGCCCAGAAATGGGCTGTACATTTTTAAAACACATCAAACCGGGAATTAGTTTCAATTTTTTTCATTACAAGATCTTAAATTCCATTGATTTTTTATGCGTGGACAATTATTTGGATTTTATATTTATATAAATTATTTTTCAAAATACTTTGAATGTGAATCGATATTTCTGGATTAAAACAGTTGACTGCACCGAAATATGCAAAATTTCATATACTTTTTAACCGTGGCCACAATATGGGGTGTAATGCTAACAAAAAGAAGATGGGCTCCAAAAAATTCTTAAGAATTAGCAAATGGGTTGTACATTATTAGAAATAATGGCAGATGGGATGTATGATGTTTTCCACAGATTTGAGGCTGACTTGTGCGCCTACTATAGGTTGACGCGTATGCTTTCATAAAAAAAGGTTGACGCACACGCAACGCCTTGTCAACTTAGTCAATACACGAGAGCGGTGACTGTTGGATGTCCATCCAACGACTGTCGTGCTTCTTCAATCTCTGCTCTTCATGCTCCAGTCGCTCAAACAAGCGCCAGCGGGACTGCCTGCTCCCTCCTCCCACGGCTGGCTATGCTGTCGCGGAGGCCTCACGGCCCCACCGTACTCCCATCGCTGGCCTAGCCATCCCTCTACTCACCCACACATGCTGTTATTCTACGGCGACGGCAGACGAACCAGTAAACCCTCGTACTCCTCCGCGTGGGAAACAATTGCCGAGTATTCCCTGGCTCCGTGTCGTTCCCTTCCTAGGCATCATTGTCGTCCACCGCACTGGTGCTCTCGGCGCGGCCTGGTCAACGTGGTTAATGAACGACATCCATCGAAAGTGGACTGTACGTGGAGAGGCTGACAGCTGGGTCCACGGCCGCACGCAAGGAAATGCCTCCTTATTACGCGCAAAATAATGATTCCTTCACCTGACAGCTAGGACCATAGGAAGGGCCTCTGTATTTCGCGAAAAAATGTTCCCCCCGCTGACAGGTCAGACCCACCAGCTATATCTTCGAACGCAAGGAAGTGCCTCCTTGTTACGCCCAAAAAAATGAATACCCCCTGCTAGCTGGGACCCACCATATTGTTGGGCTGACTTGTGGGCCTACTAAGTTGACGGGGACGGACGGCTTTGTCAAATTAGTCAATACTCCAGTGACCGTATGATGTCCATCCAACGGCCATAGTGCTTCTTCAACCTCTGGTCTTCTTGCTCCAGCCGCCCAAAGCAGCGCCGGTCGTGCCGCCTGCTCCTGCCTCCCGTGGCCGGTTGTGCTACCGCGGAGGCCTCACCTCCGCCATACTACTCCCACCACTGGCCAGGCCATCCCTCCACTCACCCACATCCCCTGTTATTCTGCGGCGACGGCAGCCTCACAACGCAGCCAAACTAGTGAACGCTCGTACTCCTCTCTGCGTGGGCATCCACTGCCGCGTCTTGCCCGGCTCGCAGCGTCCCTTCCTAGGCCTCGCCGTCGTCCACCACCTTGGTGCTCTCGGCGTAGCGTGGTCAATGTGGTCAACGACCGACTTCCATCGGAAGAGTACTGTGCATGGAGAGGCTGACAGCTGGGTCCACGGCAGCCGCAAGGAAGTGCCTCCTTATTACGCGGAAAATAATTATTCCTCCACCTGACAGCGGGGACCCACCGGATGGGCCACCAATAATTTGCGAAAAAAATTGTTTCCCCTGACTGCTGGGACCCACTGGACGGGCCATCGTATTTCGTGAAAAAAATGTACCCCCCGCTGTCAGCTCAGACCTACCAGAAGTGCCTCCTTATTATGCACAAAAAATGAATACTCCCCCGGCTAGCTAGGACCCACCTTGGTGGGAGGCTGACTTGTGGGCCTACTAAGTTGACGGGGACGAAGGGCTTTGTCAACTTAGTCAATATGAACAATTCTAGCTCCAGTGATCGTACGATGTCCATCCAACGGCCGTAGTGCTTCTTCACCCTCTGGTCTTCTTGCTCCAGCCGCCCAAAGCAGCGCCGGTCATGTCGCATGCTCCTGCCTCTCGTGGTCGGCTGTGCTGCCGCAGAGGCCTCACCGCCCCTACTATTCCCACCGTTGGCCAGGCCCTACGGCGACGGCAGCCCACACCGCAGCTGAACCAGTGAACCCTCATACTCCTCTCCGCGTGGGCTTCCACTGTCGCGTCTTCCCCAGCTCCGCGTCGTCCCCTTCCTAGGCCTCGTCGCCGTCCACTGCCGTGGTTCTCTCTGCGTGGCATGGTCAACATGGTCAAGGAATGACTTCCATCGGAAGAATACTGTACGTGGAGAGGATGACAACTGGGTCCACGGCCACAGCCCAGTTTTTTTGTGATTTGCCAAGTAAGTCGCTTTGTCAGGCCTGTTGGGCTGCAAATCTTTCAAGACGAGGAGAGCTTTCATTCGACTGGCCGATAAAATGGCCCATCAGTAATGAGAAATGGGTTGTACATCTTTAAAACACCTCAAACCGGCAATTAGTTTCAAATATCTTTTTTTTCATTTCAAGATTTTAAATTACATTAATTTTTATGCATGGGGAATTTGTTGGATTTTATATTGATATACATTTATTTTTAAAATCAGTTTGAATGTGAGTCGAAATTTCGGCATTCAAAACAGTTCGGACCGCACCGAAATATGCAAAATTTCGTATAATTTTTTAACCGTGGCCACAATATGGGCTGTAATGCTAACAAAAAGAACATGGGCTCCAAAAAAACCTTAAGAATTAGCAAATGGGCTGTAAATTATTAGAAATAATGGCAGATGGGTTGTATGTTGTTTTCCACAGATTTGAGGCTTTCCTAAACAAAGGTTGACGCACAAGCACTGACTGTTGGATGTCCATCCAACGGTCGTCGTGCTTCTTCAATCTCTGCTCTTCCTTCTCCAGCTGCTCAAACAAGCGCCGGCGGGACTGCCTGCTCCCTCCTCCCCGCAGCCAACTGTGCTGCCGCGCATGCCTCACCGCCCCACCGTACTCCCATCGCTGGCCTAGCCATCCCTCTACTCACACACACCTGCTGTTATTCTCCGGCGACGGCAGACGAACTAGTAAAACCTCGTACATTCATACTCCCCTCCACGTGGGAAACAACTGTCAAGTCTTCCCTACCTCTGTGTCGTCCCCTTCCTAGGGCTCGCCGTCGTCCACCGCCGTGGTGCTCTCGACGCGGCGTGGTAAATGTGGTCAACGACCGACTTGCATCGGAAGAGTACTGTGCGTGGAGACGCTGACAGCTGGGTCCACGGCCGCAGCAAGGAAGTGCCTCCTTATTATGTGCAAAATAATTATTCCTCCACCTGTCAGCAGGGACTCACCGGATGGGCCACCGTATTTGGCGAAAAAAATGTTTCCCCCCTGACTGCTGGCACCCACCAGCTATACCTTCGCACGCAAGGAAGTGCGTCCGGGAAAAAAAACAAAACGATTCGCCCCCCTGACTGCTGGGACCCACCAGCTACATCTTCGCACGCAAGGAAGTGCCTGACAGTCGGGACCCACCTGTTCAAAGCATATGTAGCGTTGTCATTCTGGTCGCGAACGTGTACGTACATATATACTGGTGGATGTAGAGGCGCGCACGTGTCGTAGTAGAGGCGCGAACGTAGCATGTACATGTACGTACAGCGGCCAGGGTGCAAGAAAGAAAATACGGCCACGTATGTGTACATATGGTCGGGGTCTCAAACGCCTACTCGCGCATACGTATGGCGAGGGCTTGTTGACATGGCTGGGTCGGAATGGAGAAACAGCATCGTCGTCGTGTTCAAGGGGAGGCAACGGAATGCGTCGTGTTCATGGGGAGGCAACGGAATGCGTCGTGTTCATCGGGAGGCAAGGGAACACGTGGGAGCCAACCGGCTGGGTCGGAACGGAATGCGTGGTCGTGTTCATCGGGAGGGCTTGGACGGAACAGGCAATGGAAACGAGGCCTGGCATACCGCAGAACGGAGGAAACGGCCTTGTGTTCGACCGGCCATGTTCGAAACGGGATCCTGTTCATCGGGAGGGGTCTGGCGTACCGCAAAACGGACGAAACGGATCTCCTATGGTCGAAATGGGGGTCCTGTTGATCGGGAGGGGTGTGGCGTAACCCAAAATGGACGAAACAGACCTCCTACGGTCGAAACAGCGGTCTTGTTGATAGCGAGGGGTGTGGCGTACCGCAAAACGGACGAAATGGACCTCCTACATTCGAAACAGGGTCCTGTTCATCAGGAGGGGTGTAGCGTACCGCAAAACGGGACTCCACGGGATACTGTTCATCTCCACTATCAACCTCCTCCAGCCTCCACGGGCTACCGTCGACCTCCTCCAGCCTCCACGGGCTCATGTTCATCCAGCCTCCACCGCGCTACTCCACCGGCTACTGTTCAACCACCCCTCCACGGGCACCCCTCCACGGGCACCCCTCCACCTTATACTGTTCATCCAGCCCTCCACACCACGGGGTCCTGTTCAACCACCCCTCCGCCGTCTACTCTTCATCCAGCCCTCCACACCATGGGGGCCTATTCATCTAGAGGCA